>NC_056749.1:599268680-599293118 GCF_019279795.1 Protopterus annectens
CGGATTGACTACCGGATTGACATTTTTTCTTTACTGGATTCGACAATTACACCGGACTTGACTTCTTTACTGGACTTGACTTTTCACTTTCTAAGTGTAAGATGTCTGAAAAGGCTAAATCTGGTTTTAAGCGTTGCCAATGTGGGCAAAAGATGTCAGTTACTGACGCTCATAGTTCCTGCGTCTACTGTCTTGGCCCTCTCCACCTGCAAGAAGATTGCTCAATTTGTCATTCTTTCAGTGCGAGGGTCATGACAGATAGGCGCAGGAAACTCATGGACAGGGGTTTGTTAAAACCTACTTTTCAGGAGGCTCTGGATGCTTCAGACCAGGCATCCAAATCCTCGAAGGAATCGAAGACGTCGGAGCCCAGGTCATCGGCTCCGAGCTCTTCGGCTAAAGTTAGATCACCGGTTCCACAGACTTCGGGGCCGAGTGTTCAACTGTTGTCAGTTTCCGAGCCTCGAGTCTTGGAACCGGTGACGGAGCTCCTCCCCGACACTGTTGAGGTCGGCTCCGTCTTCGATTCCTTCGACCTGTTCTTCCAGACCCCTCTCTGATACTGATGTAGACCGCGTGGTGCAGAAGTTAATGGAGAATACGGCCTTATCCAAACTCATCTCGGTCTCCTCTCAATTGATGTCGAGACTTGAAGGCCTTCCCCTGTCTCCATCTGTTCCTCCTCCGAGACCTGTCCAGTCTTCGGAGTCGGAAGAGGCTGAGCTACTGGTTGTGGAACCCTCTGTGCCAGAACCGTCCTTTTCTCGGTTGGCTCCGTTCACCTCTACTCCGTCGGATCCGATACTGGAGTCTCGGAGCCGAAGATCCATCCTGGGTTCCGGGACCGAGAGTTGAACCGATATTTCGGTTCCGACTCTCCCTCTCGGGGCCTCTGCTCGGATCGACTCGGTTCCGTCCTCGGGGTCGATGCCTTCGGCGCCTGTTTCGGGGATTCTTCCCATTTCTTCGGAACCGGGAGATGCCTCGACTCGGGACCCGGGGGCCTTCGACCTCATGAGGAAGGTGTTGTCTACCCAGACAACCACATCAGCAGATACAGCTTCCCCCCCATAAAGGTCCGTTATCCTCCTCTGCACCCACGGCTACAGCCAAGAGTAGAGCACATGTCTCAACCACCCCTGGAGGATGCCCCCTCTTCCTCGGAGGCTTCTTCGGATGCTCCCCCCGAAGAAGTCCCTAGGAAAAGATTGTGTAAGAGGAGACACTTAGATTCTCCACAAGAATCTTTGACATCCGATACTGACTTGGATGAGTCAGAAGGGTCCCCAAAGTCACCTTCAGAGGATGTCTCTTTTTCTGACATCTTGGAGATCCTAAAGCAGAGAGGTGACTGGCAGTCCCTTCCCCCTTCTGAGGATGAGTCAGTCTTGCTGAAGGCATTTGGTGCTCGCCCTTCCTCCTCCTGGGTCACTCCGCCCTTCGATGAGTTAATGGAGCTGATTGCTCTAAGGGCGTGGGAGGCTCCTGACACGGTGGAGCCAGTCCCTAGGAAGCCAAAATATTACTGCACCCCAGGACAAGGCTTATTTGACAAAAAGAGTTCCAGTGGACGCTATGGTGGTGACAGCGGCCACGAAAAAGGAGATGTCGGAATCTTCCTCATCTGTCCATCCCCCTAACAGAGATTCTAGGACTATGGACAGGTACGGGAAGCGCATTTTTAGTTCAGCGGCTTTTTCTATGCGATCCCTGAACTATTTGACCCACTTCACACTGCTTCAGAGGGATCTAATCAAAGAGTTGGGAGATACCCTCCAGGGTACTACAGATGCTGCTGTCTCTGAGAAAGTGACAGTACAACTCAATACCCTAACATCCATTGTTAACTCGTCCATGAGGCTGATCTCGTACGCAGCCGAAGGTTCGAGTAGGGCAGCAGCTTCAGCGATTGCTCTTCGTAGACAATCCTGGATGCGCTTATGTTCATTTGCGGAAGCATTCAAGTCTTCCTTTACTAACGCCCCATTTGACGGGGCCACTCTCTTTGGCCCCAAAGTAAAGGAAACCCTTACCCGGTGTGAGCAGGAGGGAAAGACTGTCTGCTGTCGGAGTCCGTTTTTCCACCCCATCCAGACCGTACCCCAAAGGGCAACGCGGTGGAAAAATGTGGTTTCGAAAACCCCAAGGTTCTTTCCCAGGCACACAAGGTGTTCCCCCCTCTAAAGGCAGAGGGGGGGCAGAGGTGGAAGACGCCGCCCTGGCGGCAGAGGGGGTCCGCAAAATCAAGGTGACAGGGATACCCCCCCTGGAAAGCCTTTTCAGCACTCCTGAGAGGAGGCCCGACTGTCCTGCTCTGGAGGCAGTCGGGGGTCACTTAGCTTTATACCCTCAGGCCTGGCAAAACATTACTACAGACAACTGGGTAAAAAGCGTTGTTACCAGATGTTACAGAATACCATTCCTATCCAACCCCATCCCAAAGAGAAAACTCCCAGATGTGCCGCCCCATCTGCGAGAACCAGCAGCTATAGAAATTTCAAAGCTGCTAGAAAGAGTCATCCAACCAGTCCCAGCGGACCAAAGAGGATTCGGAACTTACTCAAGGTTCTTTTTAGTTCCAAAGAAGACAGGGGACTGGAGGCCCATTCTGGACCTAAGCAACCTCAATACCTTCTCAAGAAAGAAAAGTTCGAATGGTCACGCTTCAATCGATGCTTCAATTCTTAGAGAAGGACGACTGGATGTGCTCAATAGATCTGAAGGACGCATAGTACCACATCAAAATGGCCAGGGCGCCCAGAGATCATTTATGCTCGGCTGGGAGCCAGTCACTTTCAGTTTCGAGCCCTGCCCTTTGGTCTGACCTCAGCCCCCAGGGTTTTCACCAAATGCATGGCAGTGGTAGCGTCTCACCTGAGACGCCTAGGATTCCAGGTGTTTCCGTATCTGGACGACTGGCTCCTTTCTGCCACCACCCAGCGTCAACTGATACAGGCCAGGGATTACACTCCGCAAATTTGTGTTCACCTCGGAATTTCCGTAAATTTCGAAAAATCTTTACTACAGCCATCACAGCTTATCTTATTCATAGGAGCGGAATTGGATACACATCACTTGATTCTAAGACTTCCTCCAGAAAGGATAGCTTCATTACAAACCCACATATCTCTTCTGTCATCCAGAAAGTCCCCAGCAAAACTGGAAATAAAGGTTTTGGGCCTCATGGCAGCTTCTCTCATTGCGATACCATTGGGAAGACTGCACATGAGAGTTCTGCAATGGCTACTGTTTGCACAATGGTCATTCCAACAGCTACCTCTGACACACGAAATTCTGATTACAAACACATGCAAATCACACCTAGTCTCGTGGCTTCAGACTTGCAACCTTTCCAGAGGAAGACCATTTGTGCTACCCACTCCGACAGCTACGGTGACCACGGACGCTTCCCTGATAGGGTGGGGGGGGCATTTTTCAGGGACAGACAGTCCAAGGCGAATGGACCAATTTAGAGTACAATCTGCACATCAATGTTCTAGAGTTGAGGGCAGTGTTCCTAGCGTTGCAGCACTTTGCACCCCTTCTTCCTCTAGGAACTATTGCAGTTCAGACGGACAACATGTCTGTAGTCTGGTACATAAACAAGCAAGGGGGAACCAAGTCCTATCAGCTGTGCAGAGAGGCCATGAGAATTTGGCAATGGGCGGAGTCCACAGGTCGCTTTCTGATCGCAACGCATATCCCGGGGTCATCCAACGTCATAGCCGACAGGCTGAGCAGAGCAATCCTGCTGCCTCACTAGTGGTCCTTCAAACGGTCAGTTGCGAAGAAGATATTTCGCAAGTGGGGCCAGCCTTCCTGCGACCTTTTTGCGTCTCCAATGAACGCCAAGTGCAGGAGCTACTTTGCCCTATTACCCCCTCCAGGGGAAGTCCCCAGGGACACGCTGGTGCACGATTGGCCCCCGGGTCTCCTGTACGCCTTTCCTCCCTTCCCTCTGATTGCAAAGTTTCTGCAGAGAGCCAACAACCTGCAAAGGACGATCATCCTCATTGCCCCATTCTGGCCTTGTCAAATTTGGTTCCCCTTTCTTCTGGCACACCGCATTCGGGGACCCTGGATCCTGGACCCGGAGCCAGATCTACTGACCCACTCGTCAGGGGCTCCCCATCCCTCCCTCTTGTCACTCCATCTAGCAGCTTGGCTGCTCCTACTTAGCCAGGTCTGATCTTCTTTCACCTGCAGTTCAGGATATACTAGTGGCTTCTCATAAAGCTTCCACTACAAAGACCTACACTAGTAAATGGAAGCGTTTTGTATTCTGGGCAAATACTCAGCATTTGGACCCTGTTATAGCTCCTTTAAACAAGATCTTGGAGTTTTTAACAGAATTGTTCCACCAAGGAGCTTCTCCTGCCACTTTAAGAGTACAACTGGCTGCCATTTCCAACTTTCATGTGGAAGAATGTGGGGCACGTATTATGTCTCACAGGCTTTGCAAGGCCTTTTTAAAAGGATCTTTCCATATTAGACCACCAGTTAGAACTCCTACATCTCCTTGGAATCTAAACCTCTTATTATCTAAATTGATGTTACACCCATTTGAACCAGCCTCCTCTTGTCCATTGAAGTATTTGTCATGAAGACCCTCTTCTTGGTAGCCATTACATCTGCTAGGCGAGTATCTGAGCTTCAGGCGCTCTCCATTAAACACCCTTATTTAATCTTTCACTCTGACAGAGTATCTCTGCGCACTAATCCATCCTTTCTCCCCAAAGTTTGCTCTATTAATAACATTAATCAATCCATTGAATTACCCACCTTTTTCAAAAATCACTCCAATAAGTTGGAGTATATGTTGCACAAGTTGGATGTCCACAGACAACTTAGATTTTACTTGGATAGAACAAAGGATCACAGGAAATCTGATCAACTTTTTGTGGCCTTTGCTGATAGCAGGAAAGGTGTAGCGGTTACTAAAAGAACTCTTTCCAAATGGTTAACTGATTGTATTATCTATGTTTATGATTCTTCAAATCAACCGTTATCTGTCAAACCCAAAGGACATTCCACAAGATTAGTGTCTACATCCCTGGCTCATGCAGCTCGCCTACCATTAGACGCTATTTGTGCGGCTGCTACTTGGTCTAAGCCACATACATTCATTTCTCATTACAAGGTGGACAAGGCTTCTAGGGACAGGGCAACCTTTGGCTCCACTGTGCTCAAGAACGTCCTCCCGTGAGTTCCTCAGGAACATGGAGCTAGGGACGCTACCCAGGTGTAAGAACAAATGGCGAGATCGAACACACTCACATATAGAAGTTATGTCCTTACCATAACGTTCCATGTGGAGTGTTCATCTCGCCTTTGTTCTTACATTCCCACCCTCGGGAAGAACGTTCAGTTTGGTGACTGGTCTGGGTTACTTTGCTTCTGCATTGGCAGTTGTTGTATATATGATGTACATGTCTATATATATATATATATATATATATATATATATATGTGTATATATATATATATATATATATATATGTAGATATGTATATATATAGATGAGTGTTTTTGTGTCTATGGAAAATTTTGGCATGAGTGTGTTCTCTCTCTGACTGCTGGTTTGCTTGCAAACTAGATCTGAGGTAAAGGCAGAGGGGGATTGTGGGTATTAGGTTGTCTCGAGCTTCTTCTCTATGCAGAGCTTGCATGCGGCCAACACGGAGCAGAGGATCGGCTCTGAACCCAGGTGTAAGAACAAAGGCGAGATGAACACTCCACATGGAACGTTATGGTAAGGACATAACTTCTATTTCCATGTGCTAAAATATCGACAGCATATCATGGGATTGCTTAAACAAAAAATGATGTTGATTTCCGACTGTGGAAAATAAGGATTTACAGGATTTATTGCTTTCAGCTGAACAAGTTGGAAAACATACTTTGCAATGTGGTTTTGATTCTTTGGAGGCCTCTTGCAGGGCTGCTGTTACTGGATCTGTGCTTAGAAGACATGCTTGCTTGGCTTAACTGGCAATGACTCCCTGATCATATTAAAGCAAAATTGTTGGATGCTCCTTTGCAGCAGAACCGTCTGTTTGGCAAGAAGGCTGAAAAAGTTCTAAAACAGATGGAAGATAAAGCTAAATCTATGCAAACTGTGAAAGATTTCTTACAAGTACAACCTCCAAGATTTAGTAGTCACTGGCCTACTAAGAACTGGTCCTTTCCAGTTTCTTCCAGAGCCACTCAAGCCAAACCCGACATTCCAAAAGCACCAGGTTTCAGTCCCAAGGGACTTTCAGAACTAAGCAGTGGGGTGCCTCCGCTTCCAAATCTGGAAATAACAAGACACCTCCCTATGGTAAACAGTCTCAATGACTTCCTTTTAAAATTACCAAGCACTTACCTCATAGCCACCCCTTTGGGGGGAAAACTGGCTCTTCATGCAAAAAACTGGCAACTTATAACCCAGGACAAATGGGTTTTAAATAGTGTCCCAGGGATACTGATTTCATTTCCACATGTTACCAACTCCAAACGGATGGCCAGACCTGCCCCCAAATCAGTGGGCAGAGGCTCAGAAACAAGTACTTTCCCTCCTAAACATGGAAATTCAGCTAGTATCAGAAGAGGAAAAGGGATAAGGTTTCTATTCCAGATTTTTTCTGGTACCCGAAAAGACAAATCATGGTGTCCAATTCTGGACCTGTCTACTCTGAACATTCCAAAATTCAAGATGCTGACTCTTCCCCAGTTACTTCCTATGCTAGGCAAAGATGCCTGGTTGGCAACTCTAGATTTAAGAGGCTTACCTGCATATTCCAATCAGGGAATCTTGTAGAAGATGCTTCCACTTCAAAGCAGGCTACTTGCATTATCAGTTCTCTGCACTGCCCTTTGGCTTATCTACAGCGCCCAGGGTATTTATAAAGTGCCTGGCTGCAATCATTTCATTTTGCAGGCAAATAAATATTCAAATATATCCATACCTGGACGATTGTCTATTTCAGGCAGAAAACAAGGCAATTTTTCCAAAACATCTGGCGTTTGTTTAAAAAAGATACAATAAAAAAAGGTTCTAACTTGTCTAGGTACACCATAAACAGAAATCACAACTGGTACCCTCTCAAAAAATGCATTCCTGGGTGTAAGCTTGAATAAAACTGCCCAGATGGCTTTCCTTACACCAGAAAAACAACTTTATTTGGTGACTTACTTCAAACAGGTGGCCACAAAAACCCTGCTATCTGCAAGATAAATACTGCAAGTCTTGCGGTTAATGGCCTCCTGCATTCTTCTAATTCCATATGCAAGACTGCATATGAGGAATCTTCAGTGGTACTTAAGTTTATGGAGTCAACATTCTCAGCCCGGAAACAATAATTCCTATCATTCCTTGCCTGCAACTAAAGTTCCTATGGTGGGCAGAGCCCTGCCACCAAATCAAAGGGATTGCCATTCACACCACCCCCTGCCACCCAAACCTTAACTACAGATGCATCAGATTATGCATGGGGGGCTCATCTGGCAGGGAAGTGCATTCAGGGCAAATGGAGCCCAAGTCAAATGCACCTTCATATCAATCAAAAAGAAATGCTAGCTGTACAGAATGCACTGACAGCCTTCAAGGATTACCTTTATCCATGAAAACTAATGGTAAAGATGGACAACACCACAGTTATGTGGTACATAAACAAACCGGGGGGGGGGTACACATTCCTACCCCTTCTGCAGACTAGCCATGGCATTGTGGAATACTGCCTTGAGCTATGGAGTACATCTACAAGTTCAATTCCTGCCATGAAAGCTGAATATTTTGCAGATTAAGCGGAAATCTCATGGACCAAACAAATGGAAACTGGGACCACAGATTTTCAACATGTTGACACTGAAATGGGGGAGCCCAGACATAGATCTCTGCCTCAACCCAGAACTACCAGTTGGACAAATTTTGCATAAGATCTCCTCACAAAATGCCTGGAAAGTGGATGCTCTGTCCTTCAGCTGGGATAACCTATCATTCTATGTCTTTCCCCCTCTGCCTGTGCTCTCCAAAGTTCTTCTTTGTCAAACAGGACAAACCAAAAATTATTTTGATTGCTCCAGACTGGCCTCGCCAACACTGGTACCCACTCATACGCAGTCTCACAAATTTCTCCATGGTACCTGCTTGAGACACCTTCCTTACTGTCTCAGCAGAACAACCAAATTCTGCACCCTCCGCTCCAAACATTGAATCTTGCAGCGTGGCTAAGCACTTAAATTCCCCCTTAGCATCCCTCAGCAAACCTTTGATGGATGTCATTTTGGAGGCGAGAAGACCTGGTACTAGAAAATCCTATGCTGACAACCAATCTCGAGGGATAAGCACAGCAGTGCCCAATATACCTCAGATTTTGCAATACTTAACTGAGATGCTTCCCAAGGGCCTGTCTTTTTTTTCTTCCATAAAAATCCATGCCTCAGCCATTTCAACTCATTACAACACAGAACCCCCCCTTCTCTTATCCTCTGCTAAAGCAGTATCTCAGAGGGGCCACAAATTTGAGGCCACCCAGGAGAGTGCCAACCCTTGCCTGGAACCTTAACTTTGTATTGGAGAAACTCACTCTCCCTCCTTTCGAGCCAGCTGCTACTGCAGACTTAATTTATTTCCTGGAAAATAACCTTCCTCTTAGCAATCACTTTGGATAAAAGGATTTCTGAATTACAGGCCCTTATGGCAGTGTAGCCTTTCATCATTCATGCAAACAGGGTGTTACTCCGGACCAACCCATCCTTCATGCCCATGGTGGTATCCAGTGTGGCTCTTAATCAGTCTGTTCATTTGCCAACTTTCTTTCCCAATCCACAGAACAAGGGAGAGCGCATTCTGCATTCATTGGGTGTACACAGACAACTTATATTTTACTTGGACAGGACTAAATCTCAAAAAATCTGAACTGCTGGTAGCATTTACCACAGGGGCAGAGGGAAAGGCTATTTCAAAGCAAATGGTTTCCAAATGGATAAGCCATTGTATTCATTTCTGCTATAAGTACCATGGAAAACCTATCCCCCAGGGTATCGGATCCCATTCCACCAGGGCTGCATCTACTTCGACAGCCTTTCTCAGAGGTGTTCCTACCAGGGATATTCTAGAAGCTGCTACCTGGAGTTCAGTTCATACATTCACCAAGCATTATTTACCAATTTTCTCTAAACCCAGAGCTGGCTTTGCCATTGCTGTTTTGCAGGGCCTTATAGCCAGTCCTAATGCTGTATAAATCCATCCTGCCAACCATAGCTTTGGGAATCTACCCAAATGTAATGACTGACAAGAAAAACTGATCTAATGGTGTCGGCTGCATGTTTTATACCCCTGACTTCATGGAAGAAGGGACAGCAACCGATGCAGGACCCAAGACTTTGTTAATCAGGCCGACTGGCAACCTGCCAGCAGATTACCCAAATTGTAATGACTGCAACAGTGAATACAGTCTAACATCTACATTTATGGTAAGTGTACACAACTGTACTTTTTGCATTATTGTGTTTTTTCTGAAGGATAGTCTGAAACGTTAATGTCTGTCATTTAGTACTATTTATTGAGTTCAATATTCAATGATTTGCCAGAAAACTACACATTTTGAGGAACAAAGCAAAAATGAGGAAATATCTGGGCATTCTGTGAAAATCTGTATGGTTGAGAGGTCTGGTGTGGCCACTTTTTTTTTTTTGCTGTTCATATCAGGGCTTCAGCCTTCCTCTCGACTGGAAAACTCGTGAGGGTTTTGCATCCAACTTATTTTTTAGTCCTCTCAGCTCAAGCTCCCTTCACAGTTGGTGCTTGTGGAAGGTGCCCTGAAGCTTTGGAAGCTGGCCAGCTGTTATCCTTGTCCTGATGCAACTTGTAGCTATGGCAGTAGTGAACATTTGAATATGTACCATTACAGTTGTGTGACTGAACTTGCTTTACTTTTGTTGCAGTCAAAGGATTGTAGCAGCAGCGGTGGTGTTAAAGCCGCTAAAAAGCTAGTCATACTGAGGGTCCCACCAGAACAGGAAGGATCCAGAGTCTTTGATTTTTTTTTCTTCCAAAAAAAGACCAGGGACTTGGGTGTGTTCTTGATCTCTGGCACATGAAATCAGTGTGCAAAAACAAAAAGCAGATGTCACTATGCAGTCTAGTTTTTCTCTTCTCTGAGAAAAGATGACTGGATGAGCTCAACCTGCCTTATCTTTATTTAGTAGTATGCATCCTGAATGCCTGTGATCAGTTTGTTTCCAAAGTTCTCTTTATGCAATACCCAATCAAGGCTAATTTTGTTGTGTAATAGGTCAGTGGTTGCGTCAATTACACTGTTTTCAAAAGCGTGATATTACACGAGTACTGCTGTGGACCCTCTCTGTTTACTGGTCAGAATTACATCAACCTCCTTACTTTCCAGTGACTCATGTCAGTATTCAGGTGTTATATTCTGTGGTGGTTGGCCTATTTAGTCTCTCGGGGTCAACTGTGCAACTATCCACCCCGATGGCTGCTGTGACCACAGATGCCTTCCTTTTGGGGCAGGGGTGGGGTATTTTGAAGGGAAGACCGTCCAAGGCACAAGATCCGTAACCGACTAAGCTTCACAGAGATGTTTTGGAGATGCCTTCCTACCAGCATTGCAGGCCTTTCAGAACTCTCCCCAGCAATGTGATCTCCATCCAGACTGACATTCCAGTAGTCTTGTACATCAAGAAATAGGGGAAACCCATTCATACTTATGCTGGGAAGGTATGAGGTTATGGCAGTGGACAAGGTCTTTCCACTTTCTAGTGGCAATGCACATTGTGGTGAGTTCCATTGTCTTGGTGGGCACACTGGGGTCTGTTTTCCCATGAGTGGTCCTTTGAACAAGCAGCAGCAGCAGTGGTTTCCAGTCAGTGGGGCCAGCTGTGCTGTAGCTTATTGGCTTTCAACCTAAACGCAAAGTGCAGCAGCTACTTTGTCCAGTTTCCCCAATAGGATTGGTCACAGATGGATGCTATGGTCATAATTGGCCCCCAGGTCTCCTTTATGCTCTTCCACCCCTTTCCCTTATAACCAAGTTTCTCCAGAAAGCTGTCTGGTGTAAGGAAACAGTGATTCTTGTCCCCTTCTGATCCCTACCGGTTTGGTTTCCCTTCCTTAGAATTAATCTGTAAGCTTCCATGGGTAGAGGATTGGATCCTCTTCCAGACCTTCCATTTCACCCTTCCAGCTAGTCTCTTCAAAACCTGAAAACTCTGAAGTTAACCACATGGCTCCTCCAATTCAATGATTGCTAGGTACGCCAGGCTTTCTGCTCAAGTTACCCATATTCAGAAACCTAACATGAGTGGATTACGAACGTAAGTGGGAAAGATTTGTTGTACGTTTTTTTTCTAAGTTTAAACCCCCCCCCCCCTTCCAGCACTTTTTCCGTCTTTTTTTGGAATTTCTAGCAGGCTTATTGCAAGAAAGTGCTAATTTCTCATCCATTAAGGTTAAACTAGCCGCCCCATCCAATTTTCATATTTGAGGGGAATCACAGTCCTACTGTGCCTTTAAAACTCTCTAAGGCTTTCTTAGAGAACTTTTCTGGTTCGACCTCAAAGGCCCGGTTCCAGCTTGAGATTACCTTTGATGCTTCAAATTCTACCCAGACCACTGTTCAAAGCAGCAGTATTAGCAGATTTTAAGTTGGTCTTGGAAGACCATTTTGTGGCTCTCACTTCTCCATGAGTTTTGGTAATTCAGACTTTCACAAGGACTTGGTATCCCTTCAGACTAACCCAATTTTATTTCCTCAAAGTGGCTTCAGAAGCTTCTCTTAATCTGACAGTTAATCTACCAGTGTTCTTTACAAAATTCCTCTTAATAGTGGTGAGTATATTTTGCATTTGATGGATGTACATTGTCCACTGATTTTATCTACATTGTGCTAAAGAATTCGGGAAAACAGATCAACTTATTTTTTAAAGCCAAGTTGTGACGAGGTGTTTCTAAGGTTATACTTTCCATGTGGCTTTCTGATTGCATTATCTTTGTTTACCCTGTAAAGAGAGTATTGGCTTATTACACACAAATCCAAGGCTTTCTTAACCAGGGCAGTGGCATCCTTTTTTTTTTTTCTTGCTACAGTTCCTAGATTTGTGCTGCAGCTGTTGGTCTTCTATATCTTTGTATCTTACTATAACTGGGCATGCAGTTCGTCTCCACCATTCTTAAGAATATCCTATGACACTACCTCAGAGTTCTCGTAGCTTGTGAATCTGTCCCATATATTGAGCTGTGCAGAAAAAATACCACATTGGATTCCAAAGTTATGTACTTTCCATAATGCTAGATCTGTGGAGTCTTTTTCCATCTGGCTCAACCTCTGCCCCACTTTTAAAAAGTTGTTCATAGGTTGGTACTAGGCTATTGACCCTAGGGCCTGTGTAATCATAGCCATAACAATTCCCTGGCTATTTCTTCCCTGGACCACTGTTTAGCAGGGCGACTGACGTGATCCTCTGAGAGATCTTTCATATCTACCTGAGGTAACACAAACTGAAGTAGATGAGACCTCAATTTAAAATCTTATCCAAATGAAGACTCACTCAGGAATGCAGCACGCCCCCTTATGTTGCATTAGTGTCAGAAATCCATCCACCTGGTGTGAGAATAGAACCCACAGTGTTTTGCACCAAAGGTAAATGTGCTACCTGTTGTACCACATCCACTTACTAATGGCTCAAAACTGAGTGATGCACCCATCTAGGGCCTGTCATATTTTCAGCCCTTAAGCTGAATTCTTTCCCTTATCAGTATTGGTATGATAACATTTTTTCTTTGAGTTTTTAGAAAGAATCTTGAATGCAAATGGGCAAACTTAATTTGAGGTGGTATGGGGGAGAATAGGAAGTTATGGGTAGGTAGAAAGCCTGAACCCCAGATACAAGAGCTTGTAAAAGGTTCAGAGGTCTGATCCAATTACTCATGCTTTGAGCTGGATAGAGAAAGGCAACACTGCTATAGCATTGTGGTAAGTAAGGCAACTTCTCCATCTTTAGCCCCAGAAACTTCATTGACTTTTTACTGGACCAATCAGAAGAAACTTTCTACTTGTGATCTTTAAAAAAAAACAATTAGAAGTCTGTATCTAAAAGTGTCTAGACTTGTCGTTTTCATATTTTTCTGAGGTTTCTTTTTCAAAGCTTTGAGATAAGATTGCTGTCAGAAGTGTCTGAAACATATTGCCATATTCCCTAGTAACAGTCCTCTCTCCATCCTGCTTAGAAACTTGAGTTGTTTTGTTGGATGGACTGAGGTAGTCTCTGCAGAGTCCCGTATCGTACCTGCTGACAAAACTCTTCAGCCTGCTGGGGTAGTCTGCCTAAGTATTAATGGCACCATTTAGAATGGACATATCTTTGTGGAACAGTTCTTACTGCAGTACATCTTTTCCTGGAAACACAATCCAAGCAGTCTCTCCCTGCAACTCAATGTTTGAAATATCTATTCTCTTATGACACTTCCGGAATACTCTAAGAAAACTTAATTTTATTTGTCATACACAGACACGTTTGATTTCTTCTGTACACCCCCCCACCACCACCACTATGAAAAACAAAGGATCTTGGTTCAGCTGCTTTACAAGGCATTTTTGTTTCAGCCTGCGGAAATTCCCATGTATTTATCTCCATCTTGCAAATCAGACAGGCTTCCACAGTTTCTGGTGGAATCTCACTCTGCTAATTTAAGTCTGGCATTTTCTTTACTTAGATAATTTTAGGCATCAGTAATGTAGATGTAGTAGTAAATTGTTTCAACCTTCAGCCCATTAGCAACAAAATTAGTGAGACTGAAACCTTCAAACGGATTATATATTTTACAGTAAGAGATGACAATTCTGACCACCTTTGTTGTAGCTTTGACATTAAATTTAACTGTTCCCTGTTTGCTGCAATGCGACATATGTAACCTCCCACTCCTATACACATCCTCTGATCTCCATACTTTGGTATTGCAAGCCATTGTCAGATGTGATAGCATCGGGTATCCCATATATGAAGTATACACGTTTATGGATTAAGCAAAATTTCAAGTGTCTGTTTATTTTAGGGACCTTTGAATAATCTGTACATGCAAGATGCACAGTTTACAGTGGAACACATCACTCTTCACTTAGTACTATGGACAAAGATTGCTTTATTACCAGGAAAACAATGGAGCCTATTGAGTTTTCTTAACTTTTTTTTGTAGGAGTTTTTTGGCCCATGCCTGCCAACCATACATCCATATCTCCTCGTTATGAGACTCAGCCCTGCCATTCCATGCATCAGTGATATACCCAGTGTAGTGTGAGGTGGGTAAGCTATCCAGCAGTGGTAGCCATTAGGAGTCTTTGTGCCCTTCGAACCCAACCTTCCCCTTCAGTCTGCAGTGAGCAATATACACTTGTCCCTTGCCCAGCAGATTGGCTTGCATCCCAAGACTGCGGGGCTCAGTGGTACCCTTCCTTGCTTCTGCATAGGTAACTATAGGGAACTACATGGTACATTCCTTCCCATCAGATTCCCATTACCTTGGATGTGAGTTATGGAGGGTGTTTCTTTTGGACTAACAGTATCTCTAGTTGACATGTGCAACTGCATCACAGCAGAGATTTTCTCAGCCCCTCTATCCAGTGCGTGTGCACTGCATTTTATCTTGTAAGGACTACCGTCACCAACTTGGGTAGCTGCAGCACACTTCTTTCCCAGTGTCAGCACCAGCTGTATATGCTCAGGGCATTTGCCCTAGCACAAGTCATTTGAACTGGCTGCTAACTACCACACCCTCCACCAGGATAGGCAAGCCACAGTCCTTCATTTCCAATGTTCCTGTGCAAGTCAAACTCTGATTATCTTGAACAAAGTAGGGCTTTAGCCTTTTTGCAACCACATAGCCCGTTTCTTCTTTTGCCATAAACTGCAGGTGGCACAACTGTTTATATGAATAATCTTTCTGCCAAATTGCATTGCTTCTCTTTGTATCTTATTGTTTCCAGATGCGATTCATATATCTCACCAAGCATTTGTTTTCTCAATTGAATCGGAACTAGTTTGCCAATATCGGGCAACTAAACCCGGTCATAACTTGATTCTTTATTGACAGAGAAACATTTCTTTGTTTATTAATGTATTCTTCTCAAGTTTTATCTGTCTATTGTAACTTCTTTCAGTAATGCATTTCTTATTTTTGATCTAAGTTTTCTAGGGTTCATAGGTGGCTGCAAGATAACAGTATGTAGTCCAAGAGACCATAGAGGAAGCTAGCTCAGTTTCCCATTTGCTGCAGAACACCTTCTTGTTAACTGGCTTTCTTATGGGCACATATTGGGTAAGCGGAGACTGATGGAATCCAACTCCAGATTACTGGAGACTGCTTATAGCATTAATCCTATTTAACTGCCAGACTTGTTACCAAAGGTGTTTTGTTATTGTAGGTTTTGAGGAACTGGGGCCCATACCATTACCTTCTTTTTTTTCCTGGTATTCAAAGATCATTTTAAAGCTGCCTCCATAGTGGTGTACTCCTGCCCCTAGCCCTTAAAAAGATCATAGAGTCTTCATGGTTAAACACTTTTTATTGAAATGCTGTGGTGGACCTAGCAGTAATGACCATGGATAGTGCCAGGGACTCACTACTCTGTATGCTTCCTAATGTCAGAGACTGGTGCTTTGCAAATTTAAGTGTATGCTTTGGCTGCCATGACTTTAAGAGCTATGAATTGCCAGATCCACACTGTTTTATAAAAAGGAGCATTCTTATGCAGATTAAGGACAAGGGTTTTTGAGGTACAGAATAAAACTGCGTAGAGAATTATAAGGTTTACTTTACAGCACTGAATTGTATTCGCAGTGGTGGTGCTGTAGCGTTGTCACCTCACAGTAAGACGCTGACCGGTTCAAGACTCTGCTAGAGAGTCTTATGCGTGGAGATATGCGTGAATGGGCGTACCTTCGCTGAAGGTTGTGCGTTAGGGCTGGAAACTCTGCACGTAAAAATCAACTGCCAATCATTAGCGGACCAGAGTTCCGCTGTGGCGACTCCTAACCGGGAAAAGCCGAAAGACACAAACTTTACAGCACTGAATTGTGAAGTGCTAATCTGACTTGTGGTACTCCTTTTTTTTCATCTACCTTGTCATTTGAGCTGATTGCACTTGGAAAATAAGTAGCCTTTAAGCAGTGTTTATTCCTTTGTAACTTGATCTCAGACTGAATTTGTGGTAAAATATGATTTAAATTACTTTAAATGAGCAAGAAAGGGAAAAATACTTTTATTTTTAGTTGGAAAAAATGAGAATCTTTTTTCCCTCTGCTCTAGGCAGATGTTCTAGTGTTTCACTGTTGCAGTCATCACGCTTGGGTTATCTGCCTGCAGGTAGCCTTCAGTCTGCCCAAATACCAGAGTCCTGGGATTTCTGCGTCGGATGCTGTCTCCTCTTCCATGACGACAGTTAGTCAGGGGTATAAAACATGCAGCAGATGCCATTGTATCAGCTTTTCTTGCTACGTGGGAGCCCGCAGCAGATCAAGTGCCGGTCAGCTGCTACCTGAAATTTTTGTTTGAGTTTCAGACTTGAAGTCTTTTTAAGCTAAGTACCCCTTTGGGGATCCTTTTTTCTTGCTCTAACTGGTGTCAGAAAAAGTTAACAATAGTCTTGCCTGTGGAAAGCAAATAACTCACAGAGATTTTCATTCTTACTACATCATCTGTTTAGGCCCAGACCACGATGTTACTCTGTCGGTTTTGTGCCATAACGCCCAAACTATTCGTCTGGCTGTCTTTGTTGCTAAATTCTTTCGCTGTCATTCTCCGTCTTCTGAATTGTCTTCCATAAGCTATCCGACTGTCGATCTTCCTAAAAAAAAAAAGTAAGGATAAAGACAGGCTGCTTAGGTCCAAAACTGCAGATGACATTTCCGTTCAGCTAGTCGCCAGTTTGCCGGTACTCCGGTGCTTTCGCAGCCCCTGAAAGCCGCTTCTACAGATTCGCAGGCCTCTGCTGAGACCAATTCAGAATCTGGTATGCCGCGAGTTGCTTCGTCTATGGAACCTGCGGATGTCTCTACCTTGGATGGGTCCATAGCCGCTGTGCAGGCACCGGCTTCTGAGGGTGTATTCCGACCTTGCGATGTTCGCATTAAACCGACAGCTTCGTTTTTGACTAAAAATACAGAGTTTCTCAGGACCAGAGTTCACACTACGCCTAGAAAACCGATTACCAAAGCGCATGCTCCAGCTCCCTTGCCACAGAAACAAATGCTTAGAATGGCTGAAGACCTTAACTTTAATTGGGGGAAGCCAGCCTTCCTTTTCCAAAAGACGAAATTGATTTTCCTTCTGATTCTACAGACCACGAATCCAATGACTCTGATCCCTCCGATTACCAGAACATACCCTTATCTATCTGAGGATTCAGATGCAGAGGATTCCATTCCCTCTGCCTCCCCTCCAGAGGACTTTCCTTTTGGTGAAACATTGCATCCTTTGAGAGCATTTCCATTGGGAATGCCAGGACTACTCGGTCCAGAAAGAGACACTGAGAATTTTTAGACTTGGGTCTTACTCCTGATAATTTATCACCAACTCCTAGAAAGCCTGATGGGTACTACAGAGTACCCGACTCTCTCTCAAATGTCTCTCTAAGAATCCCACTGCAGATCCAGCGACTATTTCCCAGGGACAGAAAGGCATTAAGGCTACTACAGCCAAAGTCCTACCCCTTCGGACAGGGATTCTAGAGCTTAGACAGATGGGGCTAAGAAGGTATATACTTCTGCAACTCTTACCATCAGGGCTTTGAATTGCCAGCTTCACATGTTGAAGTACCAGCAGCAATTTATGGAACTAATTAAACAAAAAATGTTTTGTTTCCAGACTGTACAGAAAATAAAGATTTACAACAGCTAATGCATTCTGCAAACCATGTTGGTAAACATACTTTGCAGTGTGGTTTTTATGCCTTAGAAGCATCTTGCAGGGCTGCTGTCACTGGGTCTGTACTAAGAAGCCATGCTTGGCTGAAGGAGCAAATCATGCCAGACCATGTCGAAGCAAAATTATTGGATGCTCCATTAAACCAGGAAAAACTGTTTGGCTCAAAAGCAGAAGAACTTAAAAATATGGAGGAAAAAGCTAAATCTATGCATACTGGTAAAGATTTTTTACAGGTGCAGCCATCTAGGTTCATTAGGCATTGGCCTTCTAAAAACTCGTCATTTCCAGTCCCTCCTAGGCATTCTCAGTCCAAATCCAGGGGCAACATGTCACCAAGACTTAGTCTCAGGGTATGCAGAGATCTAAACAATGGAGTGCTCTCTTCTCTAAAACGGGGAGTGGGTAAGCAACCCTCTTATTTAAAAGTTCACAATGACCTGTCTAGCTTCCTTCCCAGCAAAGCCCAAGTACTTGCACCCCTAGGAGGAAAACTCACCCTGCATGCACAAAACTGGATGTCCATTACCCAGGACCAGTGAGTCCTAAACATTGTATCCCGGCGATGCAGACCACTTCCACTCACCGCCAACCCCAAGCGGCTTGCCAGACCTTTCTCCAAACTAGTGAGCAGAGGCTCAAAAGCAATTACTTTCTCTTCTCAGTATCAGGGCTATTCAACCTGTGCCTGTAGAGCAAAGGGGACAGGGTTTCTACTCCAGACTATTCCTGGTGCCCAGAAACGAGGGCTCTTGGCGCCCTATCCTAGATCTGTCAATTATCAACACCTTCCTGGTGGTCCCAAAATTCAAAATGTTGACTCTGCAACAGCTTCTTCCAGTGCTAGCCAAGCACTTCTGGCTAGTCACCCTAGACTTTAAAAGAAGCTTATCTGCACATCCCCATAAGGGAATCTTGCAGGAAATATCTATTTCAGGGCAGGCTCTTTACACCATCAGTTCTCTGCACTTCCCTTTGGCTTATCTACTGTGCCCAGGGTATTTACAAAGTGCCTCGCTCCAGCCATTGCATACTGCAGGCAGAGAAATATTCAAATTTACCCATACTTGGATGATTGCCTGATTCAGGTGGACAGTCAGGATTTGGTACTTCAGCGCCTGGCATTTGTAAAAAGACTTCTAACTTCCCTGGGGTACACTATCAATGAAAAGAAATGGCAACTGGTGCCCAACCAAAAGATTGTATTCCTGGGAGCAAGCCTGAACACAACTCCCCAAATGGCATTCCTCACTCCAGAAAAACCGACTTATTTGACAAACTACTTCAAACTAATGGCCACCAAAACCTAGCTATCTGCAAGAAAAATACTGCAAGCCCTAGGGTTTGTCCTCATGCATTATACTAATTCCATATGCAAGTCTGCATATGAGGAAACTTCAATGGTACTTAAAGTCTCTGGTGTCAACATTCTCTGGGCCTGGAAACACTGATTCCCATCATTCCTTGTATAAGGGCAGAGTTCCTTTGGTGGGCACAGGCATGCAACCACAGCAAGGGACTTCCTTTCACTCAACCCCTTGCCCAAACTCTGTCAACAGACTTATCAGACTATGCGTGGGGGGCTCACGTGGCAGGCAAATGCATTCAAGGCAAATGGAGCCCAGAACAAATTTTCCCTGCATATCAATCAAAGAAATGTTAGCTGTACAGAATGCTCTGACAGCCTTCAAATACCTTCTAGGACGACAGATGATACAGACAACACCACAGTTATGTGGTACATAAACAAGCAGAGGGGAACTCATTCCTACCCTCTCTGTAGGTTAGCCATGTCCCTGTGGAACGCTGCCCTGAGCAACCAGGTGCACCTGCAAACTCAATTCCTGCCAAGCAAACAAAATTCACTGCCAGACTTGAGCAGAAATCTACTGAACCCACACGAGTGGAAGCTGGAACCCAACTCATTCAAACTTAAACAGGAGTGGGACTGCAGAGGTGGACCTCTGCCTCCCCTCAAAACCATCAATTGAACAAGTTTTGCACCAGAAATCCCCACAGCCAAGCGTGGAAAGTGGATGCCCTATCCTTTACATGGGAAAACCTCTCAATTTATGCCTTTCCCCCTCTGCCCCTCCTCTCAAAAGTACTAAAGATCAAACAGGACAGGCCAAGGATGATCCTTATTGCCCCAGACTGGCCACGCCAGCAGTGGTACCCACTCCTATGCAGTTTGACTGCAGTACCACTCTGGCACCTACATCAGACCTCCTCCCTGCCCTCCCAGCAGGAGGGACAGATTTTGCATTCACAGCTGCAAACCCTGAACCTAGCAGCCTGGCTTATCCCCTGAATACAGCACCAGCAACCCCCAGCAAACAGGTGCTGGGCATCATCCTTGACGCTAATACTAAGTAATCCTATTCTGAAAAGTGGAAAAGATATTGTTCTTGGAGCTAGTTTTAAGTAAAGGACACAGCTGTGTTCTCCTTACCTCAAATCCTAGATTACCTAGCAGAGCTACTCCACAAAAGCTTATCCTTCTCATCAATTAAAATTCATACCTCTGGCATCTCGGCTCACTACAATACTGAGCCCACCTCTATTTTCTCACCCTCATCAAGCAGTTCCTGAGAGGAGCTAATAATTTAAGGTCTCCTAGGAGAGCTCCCACCCCTGCCTGTGGCCTTCTCTTTTTACTAGAGAAGCTCACACTTCCCCCTTTTGAGCCTGCTGCTACAGCAGAGTTAAAGTTCCTCTCTTAGAAAACAGTCCTATTTAAGGCCATCAGCAAGAAGAGTGTCTGAGCTACAGGTACTAATGGCTGTGAAACCCTTCATTATTTTCCATGAGGGCAGTGTTTCCCTCGGGGCTAACTCATCATTTATGCCCAAGGTGATATCCAGTGTGGCTTTAAACCAATCCTATCCATTTACCAACCTTTTTTTCCTAATCCTCAGAACAAAGGGGAAAGGATTCTGCACTCCTTGGACGTGCACAGACCGCTCAGGTTCTACCTTGACAGAACTAAACCTCTCAGAGCATCTGACCAGCTACTGGTCAGCTTCCATACAGGGGCAGATGACAAGGCCATTTCAAAGCAAACCATTTCCAAATGGATAGCATACTGCATCTACATCCATATCCGCTACAAACACCATGGAAAACCTACCCCTCAGGGTATCGGAAGTCATTCCACTAGGGGCTACCTCAACATCTACAGCATTCCTCAGGGGAGTTCCCTACCAGGGACATCCTGGAAGCTACAACCTGGAGTTCTGTACACACATTCACCAAGCATTGCCACTTACCTATTTTTTTCTAAAGCCAGAGCTGGATTTGCCACAGCAGTCTTACAGGGCCTGCTAGCCAGCCCCAATACTTGACTGCCTCTACCCTTCCTCAGCTTTGGGAATCAACCCAAGCGTGATGACTGCAACAGTGAAACACTAACATAGTACAGTTGTGTACACTTACCATAAATGTAGATGTTAGTGTATTCACTGTTGCAGTCATTACCCTCCCTCCAGCCCCGTCATTTCTATTCCTTCCACTTATCCTCTTTTTAGCCATATGTTATGGCAATGGTGTTTACTTTTTTACTGGAGGTGTACCACACCAGGTAATTGCTTCTTATTTTGGGGGCTCCTGACATCTGGGGCAAGAAAAACTGATGTAATTGCGTCAGCTGCATGTTTTATACCCCCTGACTAACTGACATGGGAAAGGTGACCGCATCCGATGCAGAAATCCCAAGACTTTGATATTCGGGCCGACTGAGGGCTACCTGCAGGCAGATAACCCAAGTGTGATGACTGCAACAGTGAATACACTCTAACATCTACATTTATGTTAAATGTACACAACTGTACTTTGTTCAACCTGCTGGCAGTCAGGAATGTGGTGCCTAGTAAACTGACTTGCTGGCAGGAGTTGAGTTAAACGCTTATGAGATGTGTAAACATGCAGCAAAATATTGGTAAGATGTCATGGATTCCTGTATTAGGGTTGCAGATGTTCTTAGTGTTTCACTGTTGCAGTATTACATTTGGGTAATCTGCTGGCAGGTTGCCCTTAGTCGGCCTGAATTCCAAAGTCTTGGGTCCTGCGTCGGTTGCGGTCTTCTCTTCCATGACATCAGGTCATCAGGGTATAAAGCGATGCAGCAGACTTATTTTCTTTAGTCTTTCTTGCCATGCGGTGCCCGAAGTAGAAGTATTTTCACAAGTGCCGGTCGGCCGACTAATGAAAAATTTGAGTGAGTTTTAGAACCGAAGTCTTCACTAAAGCTAAGTACCCTGTTGGGGAAACTTTTTTCTTGCTTTTTATTGGTTAGAAAACGTTAATTATATTACTTGTGGGAAGCAAATACCTCATATGGATTTCCATTTATACTGTATTCCTTGCCTAGGCCCTGATCACAACGTGCCTGGCTGTTGGATTTGTGCTAGATTTAACCAACGCACTATTAAGAGTCTGTATATTTTTGCATCAAAGTATTTTGGAAACGGATTTAACTACCCAGAAATGTCATCTGATAGCAGTCAGACTACTGGAATACATTAAAAAAAATGCAAAGAATAGGACAGAGAATGGCAGTAGAGATCCAAAACCAACGAAGCTTCTCCTAAGCCAGTCGCTGGTACTCAGGTGCTTTCGCAGCCCCTGATGCCCGCTACCTTCGAGTTGCTGGCCTCTACCAGCACCCATGTGTAGTCTGGCATGCTTCAAGATACTCAAGGTATTGGTCCGATGGATGTATCTCCCTCAGATGGGTCTGGAACCACTGAGCAGGCACCGGCTCCTGAGGGAGTATTCAGACCTCAACATTTGTATATCAAACCGATGACCGCTGCAAAACCAAAGACAAAAGCAATTTCTAAAACTAAAAAAACGACGCATGAGCTACGTGCACAGGCCTCTATGCCTAAAAAACAGATTAAAATGGCTGAAGACCTTATTACCTTGATCATGGGTACCCATCCCCCTTCAGATAAGAGGCCTAGGCAAGACACTGATTATGAGTCTTCAGATCAGGTTTCTATTTCTTCTGATTCCTCTTCTGATCAGGAATTGTTTATACCTCCCTATGAGGATTCTGATGCTGAGGAGTCTATTCCATCTGCATCTCCTCCTGAGGATTATTCATTTGGAGAAACCTTGCATACTTTGAGGGAGCATTTTCACTGGGAGAGTCAAATTTCTCAGAATCAAGAGGCTCAGATTTCCTTCTCCCTCAGCACAAGCCTTTAGCCATCCTCCCTGTTTTAGACATTGTGGATGTGTTTTCGGAGTCAAGCTTGACCCCTGACTCCTTACCTCCGGCTCCTATTAAGCCTGATAGATATTACAGGGTACCTGACTCACATAAATTTTTATTTAGAAACCCTGCTGCTGATCCTGAAACTATTCCACAGGGTCCAAAGGGAGTTAAGGCCTCAACAGCAAAGAATCCTACGCCCTCTGATAGAGATTCTAGGGCACTAGACAGATGGGGAAAAAAGGTATGTACATCTGCAACCTTGGCAATCAGGGCCTTAAACTGTCAATTTCATATGATTAAGTACCAACAACATGTTATGGGATTGCCGAAACAAAATGTTTATTTCAGAATGTGCAGAAAATAAAGAATTGCAGGAATTATTGCATGCAGCTGAGCAAGTTGGAAAGCATACTTTGCAATGTGGATGTTCATCGTGCATACAGCTGCAGTCATAACAGATGGGTTCTCCTGCCGTCAGGTGGGTCCTCGGTCAGCCGAATTCCAAAGTCTAGGTCCGGCGTCGGTTGTCATCGCTTCTTCCCTGACATCAGTGCGACAGGGGTATAAAAGAACCAGCCGACGCCATGATGTCCTTCATGGATGCATCTGCAGTCATAACAAATGGGTAGTCCTGTCGTCAGGCAGCCCTTCAGTCGGCCGGATTCCAAAGTCTGGGTCTGGCTTCGGCCGATGTCGCACTTCACCCGACGTCATCTCTGCTGGTCTTCGGGTATAAAAGCATCGGCCGACGCCATTTTCTTCAGTCTTTCTTGCCGCGTGGCGCCCAAAGCAGAAGCTGTTCGCAAGTGCCGGTCGGTCAGATCCAGAGATTCCTACTACCGAGTACTACAAGACTTCTAAAAGCTAAGTACCCGTTGAGACCTTTTCTTGCCTCAGCCGATGTCAGAAAAAGTAAACAATTGTTTAACCTGTGGGAAACAAATACCTCATAAGGATTTCCACTCTTACTGCCTACCTTGTTTAGGCCCAGACCACTGACGTTGCCTGCCTAGCTAAACATGTTCATCCTTCAACACCGATCTAACGCTAGCAGGCGTCGGGCTCGGAATTCGCTGAACAGTTTTTCGGCTCAGATTTTGCGTACATTATGCCGTCGGAACATCGACTACCCAAACAATTAAAAAGCGCAAAGAAGAAGGAGACCGATTACTCGCCGGTCAGCGGTTTCGGCTGAAACCACGGATAAGCAAACCGCTTGAGTGTCTCTGCTTCGCCGAACCGGTGAAACCGGGTCAATACTCAGCCGAGGCTAACCCTGATTTCTACCGAAAGCTCT